>NC_056737.1:732964882-732974882 GCF_019279795.1 Protopterus annectens | reverse complement strand
TGTCAAGAAGATAGCAGAGCAACTGAATATTGAAGCATTTTTGCTAAGATTTTGGAGATCAGAGAAAGAATTGCAATGGATTGAAAGCTGGTGATGTCAGTATTATTTCCAGCTTTATGGAGAGGTTGAATGAAAGCCTTTTTCCAGGTTTTGGGAATGTAGGACTCTAGGATGGATCTATTAATAAGTATGCTTGTGAGGCAAGTGATACTTGTCAACAAATTTTAGGTATTCTGAGGGTATGCCATTGCTGGGATGTTACCACCACCAGGCCTCATATGTACCATCTTCACTAATTCTACTATGCACTTATAGCAATCCCAACATATTTAAACAACCTAAGTAGTATACAGTACTTCACTCATTTCTAATAAATGAATCTTCCTAATTCACCCAAGCCAAAATCCTGCACACCTGATTTAAGTAACCCCAAATTTACCATATCCTCTTGTATGACAGCCATCAATTTACTTCCAAAGTGAACTTCTAGAGCTCCCTTACAAGGGAAGATCCCAAACTCCTATATGACATTTTGCAAACACTGGCCAGCCTTCTATCACTAGCCAGATTTAACACAGCTCTCCAATATTTCCTAAATATTGGATCCTCAAAAACTATTATGCTTTATAATCCAAAATAGTTAATGCCTTAAATCCTGGATAGCAGTGGCTGATTGGTAAATGCTTTAATGAGTAAAAATGCCTTTAGTGCTCCAAAAGCATTTAGATAAACCATTTCAAAATGTCTTTGATACATGTTCATATCTCAAAATAACAACAGCTACAAAAAGTAGTCAACAGCAGCCATATTTTGGAGACCCTGGCTGCACACTTGAATTGCCAAAACTGAAAGAGGTGACACTGTTTTTATATTTCATTCTCATTCCAGAAAAGTGTTTTGTTACAACTCATTATAAATATGTCCAAATTGTATTACTGTAACCCCATATGACTGACCCATAGTATCAGAGCAAATGTATTCAACTTACTCTGAGCACAAAAATATATTGTATTACAACTAAAGTTTAGATATTTTTGTAAAAGAGGAAATCATTCATATATTTTTCACACTTCCTGACAAGCAAAATGTAAGTGTGCCTGTTACACCATGAATCAGTAGCATATCTGTTTCTTCTAATTTATCAGAAGACATCACTTTTTTCATGCAGCTAACACAATTTTGATATCCATGTTTACATGAAACAATTGTTCATATTCATAACTGAGTGAACAAAAAGTATATGTTACATCTCCACTTAGTGTAATTTTGTTTTGGCTTCTTTATGCTTGCATGGAGCCATACTTGTACTGTTGCTGCCAGGTCCTGAAATGCATTGTAAAGTCAAATGATAAATCGTTAAAGCACTGACACTTCAAAGTCCAGTGCAACACCTGCATCTTCAGACATACAAATTGTACCATGAAGAATGCAATAACCATCAAGCCTAAAAAGTACAGAATAACCCCAAACTAGACTCCTGTTCTATTGTCTAGCCAGTCATCACAGGCTATGACCTCTTGAGCACTCTACATGAGCAGGAAAAATTTAAAAAAAAAAAGCCGAAGTCTGCTGCTTTAAGACCAATCCATTAAAGCAGAGATCTGACAGAACTTCTTCCAATTTATGGGGACCATTACGGACTGCAACCAAGTAAGCATCTGCTGTAGGGATGTTTGTATGGATTCCTTGACTGCAACTACAAAGTAGGCAAATCATGCAGTTAAGGGACCAAATGAAGACTACAGTCACCAAATCCTTGTGGAAGAAAATGCCACTCTCTGAAAAACTCTTAGCAATTGAAGAAAGCCCAGCTGTGTACACTTTACAATGGAAGTGATGCCAACCCAGAGAAAACCAGATAATTCTCCTGTACAGTTACTAAATACTGATACACCAATGTTCTTCTCCCAGCACCACCATCCAAGCACCCGTAGGGTCACCAGCATGAAACTCAGTATGGTGGCCATCCAAAAAATACAAAAGATATACTGGCTGAAGATGTTGAGGGCAGGAATAGGATGGAACTCCTATGCCCCTTCAAGGACAGGAAGATGTGAAACAAAGTCTTCCCATCCACACAGAAAACAGGACAGTCTCTGCAGCTCTTTTGAGCTCTGAAGCCTGGTCCAACTCCTTGACGTGCATTTGCCAATTATTGGATCTAGGTCACCTGGTCTGTGGTTAAGGCTTTCTTTCTCCATACCAACACAGGGCTCTTTTTCAGAAAGGACTTGAAATTCCATACACGATTAACAGTGCCCCTATTTGGAACTCATTGGCCTTTTATATTTGATTTATCCAGGTAAGTGGGGTGGCCAACCAACTCTTCTCAGCCATGGCCAGCATAATCCAAGCATCTACAGCTGCAATGCCTGAACAATAAGCAAATGAGAGCACATTGGAAGTATACGGTAAATAAATAAAAAAGCAATTATAATGCAGAATGGGGAGAACATAATTTAATACAATGTATATAGTACAGAAATGAAAATCACTTATTGTAATATACATATAATTTGTTGTGTTTGACACATCTTGTATGCATTTACAGATTACTAATCTATAAATGGTTAGGATTATGTAAGCATTTACAGTCTAACCATTTACATATGCATGTGAACTCTTGAGAAATGTCCACCATGGGCAAACCAGGACTAAAGTCATGAGCATGGTGAGTGGGACATAGTTTTGGATAACTTAGACACTAGAGGACAAAACTGGGTTTCTGCATTGCATTCTTGAAGCAAGGTCTGTTTTGGGGTTAGCTAAGCTTAAAGAAGAAAGAGTAAGAGTTGAAAGGAAGGGAATCATACAGGCTGTTCATAGAGATAAGAATCCATTTACTTTACAGGAAGCCATCAACCAGGTCCTGGATGGCCTGGCTAAAAAGAACACTTTCTCCCCCGAGATGTAGGTATACAGTATATTGTTCTTGAGCAATCTCTGCCATGCCATTCCGTGCCGGCAACACTTTAGCCATATTCATAGGCAAAGCACCTGAACAGTTAAGTTCCATACAAGAGGTGTGCTTTATTATGCATGTTGGAGGGATAGAAACATTCTATTTTTTTTTTTATTTTACAAAGATATTTGGAGATCCTTTGAGTGGGTGTTCACAATACCATTGGACTTGCTAATGTACGATACAGTGTGAAGAGTATGTCTACGTTTTAAAGGTTGTCCTAGAATGAATATGTTTTAATTAAGGTCTAAAGGACATAACATTTTATTAAGCAAAGATATTCATATTTGTTGCAAAGTAGCAGTCCTTGCTGGAGTATGTATTTGTGTGAGTCTTCCTGCCTATGCTTTCACATTTTAGGATGTCGACACTGTATGCTGAAATAACACTGAATGCAAAATAACAAAACTGATTTGCATAAAGCAATGATAAACTGCAGGCAAATGAAAAGGAATGCTTGTATAGTGTATAATTCTTATAAAGACCATGCCAACCACTGACTGATACCTTACCTATGGTCCCTCCTGTCTTTATACAGCTGCAATGGCCTACAATCTAATAAGAAACCTGAACTGGCTAGAGGTTTAGGCCAAAAAGTGGCAACTTACATTCATTGCCAAGTAGTGCAAGATGCTGTACATGGGGAAAATGCAAAAATGGTGTATAGTCTTGGGAACAATAAACAAACAAGCAAACAAACAAAAAGCAGAAGTCAGGTCCAACAGGACATCCAACTGCATTTACAGGGGGAAATTGGGGTACAAATAGAGAGAAGTCCCCAAGCAATGGAGAGTAGTATTGCCTGAATTGAATTCAACCTCAAGTATCTGTGAGTACCTTCATGAGGTAGACTCTGTTTTTCACAAAATCTCACCAAGATGACACTGATATATAGACTGTATTTTATAAAGCATATATATCATGGACAGAAGAGGATTCAAAATTAAAAAAAAAAAAAAAAACAATTAGCTTGGTGTAGAAGACCCAGGATAAATAAGTGCCCAATCCATGTAGGCGCACTGGTGCCAGGACTGGAAAAAATAACATTGTAGAATACTCAAGACATGGAAACATTCCTACAATGAGGTTAGGCCAGGCCCAGGGGGAAGATGGCCCACCTGTTGTAGAAGGAAGCAAGTAGCAGCCCACAGTCAACCAATAGGCTAAAAGAGACAATAAAGACAACAGAGTGGACTATTGAGAAAAAGAAAGTTATGTTTTGTTACTATTATGCAAGAAGCCCAGAATTTCAAGACAAAAGATACAGAAAAAGATTGAGAGAAATTAGAGAGAAGAAAAATACTTTCACAAGACAAACTGTCAGAAGCTTCAAATAAAAAATTGTGTTTAATAATGCAACAGATTTATGAAAAACATTATATAAACTAAGAAACATTGGGTTGTTTGGAAAAAAGTGACTGAGGAAGTGTGAAAATATAAAGAACAAAAATCTGAAGAGTTCTGAAAAGAATAAAAAAGAAATATGGACATGGGAAAGAAAGAGAGGTCTGATATGGTGCAATATTTATGCAAAGGAGAAAGCTAAATCAATCAACATAAAAAAAAGACATTTGGAGAGAAATACAGGCAAAGGCTTCCAGATGAGGACAAATTCACAATAAAAAAATAAGATCACAAAGAGGAAATGTAGAAAAGAAAATTAGTGAAGTAGAAGTTAAAAAAATATAAGATGAAGTTAAGGAATGCTTGCAAAGTGAAGGATTTAATGCAGAAAGTCTAACAGAGGTTACATGACAGCATGATAAAATAAGTCCTCAAAGTAATTAGAAACAGGAGTAGCAGGACACATCTGAAAAAATATGGGCATGAGAAAGGAATAGATTTAATACAGTGCAACATTTATGCAAAAGAGAAAGCTTAACTAATTAACACAAAAAGGGCAGCACCAAAGATATTTGGAGAGAAATACAGGCAAAGGCATGCAGACATGGAAAAATTTTACAATACAAAAAAGGAAAGCAGAATTAGTACTGGAGAAGTTAAAGAAACAGAAACTGAGGTGATGGATTACCTGCGAGGTGAAGGATTTGGTATAGAAAATTTAATTTGGATAACATCACAGCAGGATAAAGCAATGGATCCCCAAATTAAGGGGGAACCAGTGAAGCAGGAAACATCTGATCAGTTGCCATATGAAGATACTTTGGAGCCTTTCATAGGAAACCAATAGAAATCTTCAGCTGGAGATGCACAGCAAGAGAACAGGACACTGCTGCAACTCTTGACACAGTCCATATTGTGGAGTGATAGGCCAGTGAGTTCCCATATGAAAGAGCAATGGATGACACAGGATGAAACAGAAGAGAATGTGGCATGGGAAGATGCTCTGGAACTTTCTTTAGAATGCCCACAGGAAATGGAGAACAAAAGACTGTGCCCTCAGTTTAGAAGAAAATGATCCAAGGAAAGAGTTGCTTGATTTAATAGAAATGGACAGACATATTAAGATCAATGAAAGAAATGCACTACAGAAAATTAATAAAACCCCAAAAGTTAGAAGTCTGATAAAACAAATGAACATAGTAATTAGGAATGTCCATAGATATCCAGATGATATAACAGACATAAATAGGATATATTACGATACAGCTAAATTAATAAAGTATTACCAAACAAACAGGGTAGTAAAGTAAAGGAAGGGGAGAAACTGAATGCCATCATGGAAGGATCATATAGAAAAAACTATAAACCAATTAAGTAAAGAAGTGTCAAGAGTATAGGAGAGGGAGCAGATCAATAAAAATACTCAGACAGATGTGAAGAAAGGAATGCAGATCAGGGTCTGTTGTGCACTATTGCAAATAAACTATAAATATTAGCGCAGGCAAAAAAAAAAAACTTAGAAGATATGTAGATAAATATAATGGGAAAAGTACAAAATAAGCAATTTATTGATGATACAAAAATTTTTTAGAGAATTGGGAAACAAGGCAAAAGGAATTGAAACCACAAAAAAAGTTTGTAAAAATATCTATGAAGATTCTGTGAAATTTAAAGATGCAAAAGAAAATATAAGAAGTTCAAATGTCCAGGACATGAAATGGGATTAAGTAACAGCCAGAGTGAACAAAGTTAAGAAAAGTTCCTAACTAGAAAACTCCAGGCCCAGATGTAGTACCTAACTTCTGGCTAAAAGTATTAACATTTGCATAAAGATTTAGCTACGAGTATGCACACCCTGACCAGACACCAGCCAGGTTAACCAGAAAAACAATACTCCTACAAAAGCTTGGGGTCATATAGGATTCTCAGTTTATAGTGGGGGTAGTTGAAGCCACCCAACAGTATGGTGTTGGAATGAAGGGGTAGTGACTTCAGTTTCTTTAAGTTAGTGGTATGGGTTTCCTGCATCATACGAGGGGGCCTATAGAATGCAAACATGTGGTGTAGGGCTTTGCTTACAAAGGAGTTGTACATGGAAAAAGTATGTCATATTGCTTGATCAGGCACGGGATGCGTTTACTTTTATTTTTTATATGAATTGAAAAACACCACCATCTTTTGTCCTGTCTATACAGTAGCCAATTTAAAAGCGGGACAGGGATATACACATTTACACTGCATAAATATTTCACATTCACAAGGGTATACACGAACTGTGTAAAGAATTCACAGCTTAATATCAAACAAGGTATAATGTTTTCTAAAGGAAACAAAAATAATAACAATCTATAAATAAATATCAGGTAGATCTGAGAACTATCTGTTGTTAGAGGCCTTCAATGTGATGAATTGAGACAGATGCAAGTAGTGAAATGCTTTGAACAGAAACCTTGCTAGCTAATGTATCTGAAACATCATATTTCCACTCTTGAGATAGACATGCTTTCAGCTTTTTAATTTGAGAAAGATTTTCTAAAGAAGTGATTTCATTTGGTAGCCCATTCCAAGAAGTAGGAGCAAACTTGAAGGACTTTTCACAAGTAATTAGGGAGAAAGGGGGTCCGATTCATTTGACAGCTCCATTAAAGCATAAACTGATTCATACACTTATTTGCAAGAGGTGTGCAAAATCAGTCTTTAAGCACCTTAAACATGCCACACTATAATACAGGGAGAGAGTGTGGTGTTGGATAATTATAATCATACTAATATTAGATTTTGTGGAGGGAATTGTCAAACCAAAATGGTTATATATCTTGCCATATGTCAAACTTGTTCAGGATTTTACATAGGCAAGACACAGAGGAAGTTTAACAGACGCATATATTCCCACCTATATAGTATTAAAAGAAAGGATGAAAAAAATGCACTATATAGGCATATCAAAGAGTTTGGTGATAATCACTATTTTAAATTTGAAATTATTGATATACTGAAAGTGGACCCGAGAGGGGGAGACTCAAATGGTATGCTTTTATACAAAGAATTAAGGTGGCAAATATATACAGACGCCTCTGTGTTTCCAGGTCTAAATGACACTATATCAATTAAACCTTTGTTGTCTTTGAATTGATTATTGGACTCGGTACAAATAATATCGAGCATGGTTTAACAGTATTGTATAAATAGGACAGGTATTATGTGTATGCAAAAGATTTTTCTGTATATATACATATTTTATGTATTTTTATTTGACTCTGTGACTATACCATTTCTAGGAATTTGTTAGTAATTTTTTAGCTTTTATTAGTAATTTTTTAGTAATTAACAGCAATTTTCAGCCTCATTAGATTCATGTGATTTTACATTCAATTATCTTATATATATTATATATTGTATGTAAGATGAGTATGGACAGTTGGTTAGATTATGGGTATGTATGTCTTTAAGTATGTAAGAGATTCAAAAGTTGTTGGCGCCAAAAAGTTCATTTAACATCTGAATTTGTCAGTTAGAGTGTTCTAAGGAAGCTTGTGTTTTTACAAGTGAAAGCGCTTAACTGTGGAGTAATTCCAACAGTGGAGTTTGTCATTTTATTATTTTTTAGACAAAGTATCAACTATTTTAGTTGTTTTTTGGTCGTTTATTTATTTGTTTCCTGCTTGAAGTGGTCGGAGTGCTTTGTTGATTTGGAGTGTGGATTTCCCAAGACACGGAGGCGTCAGCGACACAATGGTTATCAGTTTTCTTGTTATCAGCACCTTAAACATGAGTGTTTAAAAGGAAGCCTGATTTAACCAAGACAGATATCCATTCAGCTCAATGAAAAACAATGCAATGATGTTTAATGCCAGAGGCAAGAGTGATAAATCGTACCTCTTCTAGCCACAATACAAAAGAATATTGTTTTCAGTGGTTTGTAGGAGGGGCAATAACTAGTAATAAGTACTTTGTTCTTGTTATTAAAACATTAATGGCTTTTGCTCATCTGACGTGAGCAGATGTGAAATTCTATATGTAGTCTTAAGTTGTAATACTTCAGTAACAAATCACTGTTATTTGGTAAAAGGAAATGGAGGAACAAAGAGGAATCCAGCACACCAAAAGAGAGACAAACACTGCTAAAAATCATCATTTACTCCATATTTTCCAACAGTGGACAGAGTCAATTGGTTTCAGTATGTTACAACATCTTCCTCAGTACTCATCATGTGACAATTTCCTCTAATCTATTTTATAGTGAAAAATCGCACGACAGCTTCACCAAATCAAAAAGATCCCAAAAGTCCTCCACACGGACATACTGTTTTAGGTGCTGGCTGTTTAACAGTGTCACCATCCTAATACCTTACCATTCATCTGAAACCTCTATTAGTCTAATATTTGCTCACATAATAAAGACGTTATGGAATTTCTACAACATATGAGCGATGTTGAAGTAGAGAACAATTGGTGTATGCATTTTTAATATCTCTGTTCTATATGTGAACTAACCCCACTGGGCAGGGCTAAAAGCTTTAGACTACTGTCTATAAGTATATCTGCTAGGTTTCAACACATTTTTGCTGTGTTTAGCAGAATATGTATTCAACCAAAAATGTCTTTTGCTTCAATAATTAGTTCATAGGTAGGTACTAGGCTATCTGCCTGAAGGCATTTATAAGCCTAGCCAGAAAGTCTTTGCTTTCACCGCCCCCTTAGATTAGTTCCCTGTGCCTCTGTCCAGCAGAGCCATTGAAATGATCCCCAGGGTATACTTTCTGTTTCCCATCCACTCGTCAAGGCTTCTCTTGAAGAGGTTTAGCGAGGAGCTCTGCCTAATGTAGATTGGAATCTTGTTCCAGAGCATGGGAAGTCTTTGGGACAGGAATCTAACCCTCCAGCACATCCTATTTATTGTTGTGGTGAGGTTTAGATCCCTAGAGCATGTGGCTTGAGGGGATATGGTTTTCTTTAGGTGGAGCATGTCCATCAATTCTGGGTTGGACATGGCCTTGTAGGTCAGGCAGAGATCACCTCTGAGTATGCGGTATGCAACCGAGCACAGCTGGAGTTTCTTCAGGTCGAGCTGCATAGGGCATCTGTTTGAGGCCAGTGGTCCTCTTGCTGAGGTACTTCTGTGGACTTTCCAGCTGTTGCAGGTGTCTTGTAAGGTACATCCCAAATGGGGCATTGTACTCTATGATGGGTCTGATGAGTGATGCGTAGAGGGGCACAATGACCTCCTTTGATCTGGATGCAAACCCTTTTGTGATTAGGTGGGCCAGATAGGATTTTCTAACCACTTTGGCAATGTGATTATCAAAGGAGAGGTTACTATCTACTTGGGTCTCCAGATGCCTTATTACATCTTCCGTATTTAGGGGGCTACCACCTATGTGGTAGTTTGTGGGTACTATGTTATTTCCAAAGGGGATGACTACGCAAGGCATTTAGCTTGAGGCCATGGTTTTGAATCCAGGTATCTGTCACAGTGAGACCCTTTTGGAGGATGTCTGTGTCAGCCGGAGTGTCAATTATAGCCCCTAGTTTGCAGTAGTCCACGAACTTAGTCAGCCATAGTCCTCCTGTGCTTGCCTGTACCTCTGAGAAGTATATGCCAAACAGGAGGGGTCCTAGGACTGAGCCCTGGGGAATGCCACTTAAAACCAGTTTAGGCAGACCTATAAGGGTGGACTTGTTGTCATGGATAGA
>NC_056737.1:732957382-732959882 GCF_019279795.1 Protopterus annectens | reverse complement strand
CTGACTGCATTTTTAAAATCTGCACTTGGATTTCTAATGTGTGTGTGTGTGTGTATGTGTGCATGTGTATGTGTATGTATATATATATATATATATATATATATATATATATATATATATATATATATATATAAATATATAAATATTTTTATGGTGACTTCCTTTAAATGGTTGTAACTTGTTGATGAAGTTCCTGTTATATTGGAATGAAAGCACTTAAATCTGTGGATTAAAGGTTTGTGGCTTCTGGTACAACGTTTTTGTAAACTTCTGCCACTTGAGTTAATACGTTCCTTTTGTAGAGTAGCTGGGCTTGACGTTTTATGACAAAATGTGGAACTTGTTGATCTTGGAGTACAACCACTGGTTGTCCATGTTGAGTGGAGTCATTTGCGGTACTGTGGGTACCTTGTGATGCCTCCCCCAGCAGGTGTACGAGGCACTTCCTACTGACAGGAGATGCTGGTTCCTCAGGACATACAAGGAGTGTTTTATATTCTATTTGCCTGGGAACACACTGGTATCCTATGAGATGGGCATCGTTACTGGGGATAGGTCAATCTGGTCCACCTTGCCCAGCTTGCTATCGCTACCATGCTAACAAGGGAAAGTTATTGAAAAAAATGGATAGATTGTTTCATAAAGCCATTTTTATAACTAAGTTCCTTGTGTATGTTTATTTATAAGCGGTTAATTTTTATAGCAATAGATGGCGTCCGATAATTGTAAATCAGTCTGTTACTATGCATTATAGTACATAGAGTAAAATCTTTGAGATCCATGACTGACACTCATATTCGGATGCTTTCAGTCTGGCATTTTCTTGCATCCTACTCCTTGATGTTACTAGGCCGATGACCACAAGTTCCTTTTTAAGCCTAGCCATGCATTCAAAATCTCTGACAAGTTCTGGTACCCTTGATAAGTGTAAGCAGGGGCCTAGGAGATGAAGCATTTATAGGCTCCCTGTGTCCATTGGAGAGAGAGGTGTCAAACCATGGATGAATTTCCTGTTCCCCATCCAGTTGTCCAAGTTGCACTTGAAATGGGTTAGGGAGGAACTCTGCTTCACATGGATGGGGATCCTGTTCCAGAGAAGGGGTAGTATCTGCAATACATACCTGTCTCTCTAGCAGGTCGTATTTATGTCACAGGCAAGGTTTAATTCTTTAGAACAGGTAATTCTGATGCTGTTTGTTTTGCAGACGTGCAGGAGGTCCATCAGAGTTGGTCTGACAATGCCTTGTATGACAGGCATAGATTTCCCCTCAACAGCATGTAGGAAACAGAATATAGGGATTGAGTCTTGAGGTGAAAATATTTATTTGGATGTATACACACTCAAGTTGCCTGCTGTCATATTAGAACCCATAAATATCTAGTTACATAAGCTGTATAACACAGCATTTAATGTTACTGCAAGAGCACAAGTGCTATTATATGAACACTTTGCACAAGGACATGCGAGCAATAGGAAATTGCACAGTAGGTGGTAGCAGAGGGAGGTTACAGTACCAAAATTCTTTTGAAACAAGATGGTTACTGCTGTTTAAAATAACATGGAATTTGCCATCTTTTACTTTGTTTCAGTTCTGGAATATAAACTTGGTTCAGTTCAATATGAGCACTATATCCAGGGTGCTCTTTGTTGTGACCGAAAACCTATTGGTTTGCTGCATGTACGGAATTCGTTTTGTCTCTCCACATGTATGTAAGTGGATACTGCAGATCAGTTTAAAAAGAGCAGCATAATCTGGGGCCTCTTTCTTGACTCAAATCCTCTTTCTTGTAGCTGAAAATGTATTAGTGCTGTGTCTAATAAAATTAAGTCTTAGCTTTGTACTCGCCCCTATGGTGAATATGGAGAATGTGGAGTTAGGGAAGGAAAGTTGGGATAGTCTGGTGAGGCTACATACATTCTCAAGTTTGATATCTGGCTTTTCTGACTTGCATTTTGGATCCAGGTAAATCATTCCCTTTTTGTGATACTGAATGACAGCACATACAATAGAGGAAGGTACTATATGGATAAATTATTGTCTCATCTTTGACTGTAGAAAAACATGGAATGGAGAGATTTACATCTTCTTTAGGTAATCATTAAAGCTGAAAAATAAACTTGTATATATGGAGTTTGGTAAAGAAGAAATAGTAACCCACTACCTCCAGCTTGGAACTCTGTGTTTGGAAAGTGGGGATGGGCAAGGAAGCAATGCTGAATAAGAGAATGGAAGAGGAATTTTCATCTGTACTTCTGCATTTGTTAATCACACATAAGTGAACTGGTCATTCTTGGACCTTTTTCAACCTCAACCCAAGCATCAAGGCCAAAGGTAAAGGCAATATTGTATATGGAGTTGTGTACCTAGTCCAGCAGCATATATTTGGGAAGGGGGAGAAAACACTTGGAAAAATGTCTGTCGATACAGAGAACATGCAAAACCACATGCATATAGAAACCAGAAGTAAAGAATTGGAGTCTAGACCCTGAAGTTGTGAA